>NW_020449963.1:204582-252039 GCF_003343035.1 Apteryx rowi
CGCCCGCCGGCCGCGGATGCGACGCTTCGCCCCGGCTGCCGGCGAAAGAAGAAAAGTTTGGGGGCGACTTAGGGCCGCCGGAGCGCCGGAGGAGAAGGCGGATGCGCGGTTTCCCCGGCTGATCGGGAAGGAAGGATGACCGAGGAGGATGTGCACCAGCAGCCAGATCATCGGGAGCCTCCTGGTGCTCTCCGTGCTGGAGATAGGGTTAGGGGTGTCCAGCGTGGCCGTGGGGGCGGTCAGTTTCAGCCTGGTCCTCACAGAGCATAAACCTCAGCTGGGAGACTCTTCTCCGGTATGGAGCGGGGTGTGTGTACGTTAGCCATTTCACTCTCTCTTTAACTCTTTATGGTGATGATCAGATCGTGCTAAGGCATCCCCTCCCTTCCCTTCCGCGTGTGCATGCTGCGCCGGGAGCCTCACTGGGTCCATTTCCGATGTGCATGGGGCAGAGTCTGCATCCTCGTGGGGAGGGAGAGATGTATGTGTGTGTTGGGGTGGGGGGACCCCTTTCTTCTCTCTCCTTTTCTTTTCTCGATTTTGCTGTAAACAATTGAACTTTCTGTGAACCCATTCTCTCACCTGGGAAAGCCTGATGCCTTGAGTGTTTCCAACATGAAGTAGCTTGGGCCGTAGCTTGCAATCTTTGAATTGACTACGAGTTTTGCTTTTAAAAACAGCAGCCCTGTTCCTTATGACAAGACTGACAAAAGGTGCTTTAAAATAATGTCAAGGGTATGTCAGCTGAGTTCTGAGCTCTTTGGAGGAAAGAGGAAATGGTAAGGAAAAGGAAAGATATGGTCTCCTGATCTAGGCACCCTGAGCTTCTAGCAAAATGAACACAAAAATCAAACACCAATAATGGGTTAACAGAAGTGTGTTCATAGAGATCATTTCTCACTTCTTAAAACCTTTCTTATTTTTTTCAGTTTGAGATATACATGTTTCTAGGAAGTATTTTCCTCCAAATGGTTATTTATACTCATGAAACAAGGAATAGGAAATATTGAATATTTAGCCTAAACATGAGTGGGCATTTTTGAACTCTAAAGCTGTTTTGGTCAGCTTGGATTGAACAGCAGAATTTCTAAAAGGATTGTTTGCTTTGCTTGAGATATGTTGTTAAATGCAAAAAAACCTCTCGGTTATTCAACAGTGTAACCTCATATAATTTATAGATTCATTCTGACAAAGTGTTCCATGTAATATTCCCACTGTCAATAGTTATTAATTATTGACAACAGTAGTGTCATAAGTATCTATGGCAGTATATAAATACAGGCATAATTCTGTACTGCAGAACAGGTAGGTAAGATAAGACAATGAAGACAAAATAATATAGGACACTGGCCAACAGGTAATGATGCTATCAAAATCATTTCAGAGAAGGGAGGTTTCTGGTGATTGCTGATGAAGAAAAAAGATTACTCAAAAACATGTGTCTATCTGAAGATTTAGTGACAGAGGGTAGTATCCTGGGTTTCACTGAAATCTGAGTTCTGGCCATTCAGTAAGATTAGTATTTTATGCAGCAATTTTTGTGACAGTGCAATCACAGCTGATACCATTTCATGATGATGCATATTTCCTGCACAACTGCCTCATTCATTCTTATTGTTTCTGTTACCCTAGAGTTCGTATTAAACAGTCATAGATTAAGATCCTACTACATCAGATGTTGGCTCCAAGGACCTTATAATCAATGTATAACACAAGGGACAGAAGTAGAATAAAATGGAGTGAGAGAGTATAAAGAAACAACACACCAAAACTGATTGGTATAACAGGTGGTTGCATTAACATACCAGCAGTCTGGCTGATTTCAAGCTTTTTGTGGTAGAGTTTTAGAGAGGAATAAGACAGAGGACAATGAAATGATTTTGCAGATGTTTATAGGAAATTCTCCCCAAGTGTGAGGGCAAAAGCACAGCAGGAAACCCAAAGGGACTTATTTGAATATGTAACAGGTGGGTGAAGGGTGCCCGCACCCAGAGCCAGCCAGAGGCAGGAATCATCTGCTAGGAACTGAGCAAACAACGGCAGGTTGGATAGGCAGAGAGAAGCCACAAAGCAACTGGAAAGTGAAAGCAAGCAGCTTATGTTTCATGCAGCAGAGGAGATGGGAAATCACAGAGATATGCAGAGTGGAGTGACATGGTTGTAAGGGCTTACTTATTTTGCCTGGAACTGGAGATCTTTGGTCAAAATTGTCACCATTACAGCATCCTCTTTGTACCTCTCTAGCAATTCAAATTGTCTGATTGTGTTCTTTGGCCTAGAAGGCTAGCAGGTGAGACAGGACAAGAAAGGGGCCAGACACCTACTGTTCTCCAGGGATGCTTAGGGCCATGGGTAACTAGGCCCAAATTAAAACAACCTAAACTCATGTAATCTTCAGAATTGTGATGCTGCAAAAGTGGCACAAACCTCCTTTCTGCCCACTGGATCTTACACTGAGCTCATGTTGGCTGGATAAAAGGATATATCTTGCACAAAGCATGTTCTTTTTTCTGATTCACAACTGTTGAATCAAGGTTTTCCTTTGAGAAATGAATGATGAGGAAAAGAAAGTGATCTTAAAGGAAAAACTCTACTTTGACAAGCCAAGATGCAAACCAGTAGAGTTAAGTTCAACAATGCCATGTCTCCTCTAGTAATTTATGTGGAATATACTGAAAACTTTTGACCTTGTTCTATCCTTACCTATGTGGGGGGATCTCAGCAGGGGCCCAAGTTCATTASGAAATAGATGAAGATAGCATCACCATGGAAACTTTAACCTGAATTCCCCCAAATTTGTGCATCTTAAAATCATGCACATTTTATCTAGCTATACTTGTGTCCCTATGATGTTTTGCATTTGAAGCACATTAGCTTTCTTAGAAAGAGTTGTTCTTTTTGTTCACAGTCTCCATTCAGCCAGATAATTTACTAACACAACTAACTTTAAGCATGTGAATTTCACCCATGGAATTAGAGATGCAAGTGAAGCTAAGCATGGGCTGAAGTGCTCTCATCATTGCATGCTTTGCATTATGTATGAGCAAGCCAGGGAAAGTAGAGTAGACAACAGTGGAGAAGTGGAAAGCCTAGAGAATGTCTACATCAAAAATGCATGGAAATGGGAAAACAGATTCTAGATCTGTTGTTCTCACTGGAGTTGAACTGGATTGTGATAGTAAGAGTTGTTTAATAGCCAGAAGAAAACAGCTGAAGGTGTGATGGACTTCCAAAATTATCTGGAGCAAGTGGAGATGGCTTTCTAATTATTTTATATCATATGCAATCTATTCTCTTTCAAATAGGCCACAACTGATAAATTATCAAAAAAAGGTCAAATAATCCCATAAATACTAAGATGAATGTGTTGTTGATTTCTAGATTTTATTTCTGTTTGTTATGGTTGTGTTGGTATAATCTACTCCACTGGCTGGACTCAGTACCTCCCAGTAACCAGAAATCAAGGTATATTTCTGAAGCCCACCATTCCAATTCAATTACATGATGCACCATAGAAAATATCTAACCAAAGACCATAGCAAGAGTGACAGCATCCATAGCAAAGGCTTTTGCACAAGTAAAAGACATCAGAAGATAATCTTTCAAAAAGTATTCAGATATTTTTAAATTGTCAAATATTCTCCATCCAAGACATCATCTTAATTTAGAATATCATGGTTGCATTCAGTATCACTACAATTTGTGAGCATTTATTCACACATATATGTATATATATGGCTCTAATTCTCATTTAATGTGCAGAAGTGGATAAGCCCTTGCTGTAAATGATATTCTCTCACAGAGAGAGAATGAGAAAGAAAAAAACACATCTTTAGTCAAATATGCCATTTATCTTCACTAACAAGGGAGATACATGATGATTCACTTATGGCTATGCCCCTCAAGAATGATAGTTTCTTCCTTCATGAAGACAAATATCTAAATGTATCAAAGTGATATGCATTCTCTGGATGTTGTCTGCCTGTCTGTACAGGCATAGTTATTGTTTCCATGATTTGTGGTTGTATCACAGTGGAAGTCTGCCTGCCCATTAGAAATCTGCATTTATAGTTTGGCTATAGAAATTTTCTCCAAGTTGGCACTTAAAATACTTGATTTCAATGACTATTTCATCTGAGATTTGAAGGTTCAATCAGTATGGAACTCTCCCAGAGCAAGATATAATTTTGGATTGTTGACTCAATGTTGGTGGTCTAAAATTTTAAAACATTAATTTTTGCAGCATCTACTTATTACTGCTGCCAAGTTTCTTTTGGCAAAGAACAGTCAAACTATTTTTTCAAAAGAATACTAAAAATTCACATTATTGTTTAGCATGTGGACAAAACACAGATGTGATCCTACTTAATTTTAACACGTGCATTGTATTTTCATCAAACTGACCATATTTCTGGCTGGCTTCTGCTCCTGATGAAATGAACTACAGCACTGCCAGTTAGTTCAGTGGAGGCTGGAGAGAGTTCTGTATCTATAGATGAGGGAGGAGGTACCAAAGTGGGAGCTTGGTCAGTTCACTCCAGCTGAGGATCTGCCTTTCAGTGTTCAGCAGGTTTTCTTTATCATTCAGACCCTCCAGAAAGAAAGACCAATTTGGAAGATGGACTATCCAAGGGGACTTTTAGTGCCTGACTTGTATTTAAGAGGATTTGCTGACTATAGACTGCATTTAAGCATCTGCTTAAATGTTTTGCTGAGCTAAGGCTTTAGTTAGTCTGCAGGGAACAATTTTTAATTTATTATTTTTTGAGAGGAAAGTGGTCATACTCTAAATGAAATATTTGATACAAAATAATAAAATAGAGCATCAATTGCTATTCTGGGTAGGCTCTAAACAAGTAAATAAACATTTTTCTTCTGTGCTGTGTGAGATTTTGGGTGTTTATCCAGAGTGCTGGATATTTTTTTTAATCGGTGATGGCAGGCAGACATTCAGGTCCAGAGATCCACTTGTAAATTTCCCTTGGTCCTTCTAAACAGCTCTTCCTATTTATAAAGCCTGTGTGAAGGCCTAGAATGAATTGAAAGGAAACACTAACCACAGGGACTGGGTGGAATTTAAACTGCCTAAATCTGGGTTTGAATCTGGCAAATCAGGGGGAACCGTAGTCCCAGCTGAGGTGATATGGCCACACAGCACATTTCCAGGTCAAGGTACTAGTTCACGTTAGACACACTTTAGCACAGCACCTTACCCAGAAAAGCACAGCCTCCCTCTCAACATGACAGATTTGGTGGCGCAGAGGGGTGGGCTGTGGCAACCCTGTATCTTCTGGTTCTGGATCTGGATGACTTGCAGACAGCTAGACAGTCCTGTCTTCACAATCAAAGCAGCACCATTAGTGTTTTCTGTCCTTCTTTTGCAATGATTATTGTATTTCACTATGGAGGTAAAAGGCAAACCTACTATCTAGGCTAACTCTTTGCTTGTCACCATTTCCCTCTAGTTTGATGTTTTTGTTTTCCTGACTGTGCCCTTTATGCCTGCACTAAGAAGGCTTAACCCTTGTCCTGAAATGCTACTTCAAAGAAAAGTTACAATTAGAGACATCTTCTCTGCTCAGCTCACCCATTAGGGATTTCAGCATTTTTCTCATTTGGGTGGAGCTGAAGCAACGTCACTGTTAAATAGAAAGATCCTTTCTAGATGTTACTTATTTCAGACTCCTGGGTTTTCCCTCTCTTCTCTTAAAGTTGTATATTCTTATTGCAAAACTCAAGTTTCATGGTTTGGTGCCCAATAAGAGTAGATAAAAGTGAAGCTGTTGATTCTGTTTTGATGCTTCATTCTCCCAGTTGGGGGATTATTTGAATAGGTATGATATGATTGCATTTTCACTGTGCTGTATTCCAACTTAGATTTGGAATAATTCTCCTTCCTGTATTTCCTCAGACTTATACATATGACCCTGCATGCTGGAGGGCTTTCCATGCAGTGTATGTAGTTTGGGCCACATACACAGTCTGTGTCACGAACAATAACTGGCGGTCAAACAGTCCATAGAGAAACCCAGGCAGATTTCTCTAATATTTTCTTCAGGCTCTCCAGAAAGATTTTCCATAGACAGTTCTCATTTTCTCAAGGGAATTACACTCACCATTGCTTTTGTCTCCTCAAAATAGAGGAAAGAAAGGTTACCTAGGTTCAATATAAAAAATAAAAGCAATTCCTTTTCTTCTGCATGATGGAAACAAACAAATCTTTGACTCCCTGTGAATATAACTAAAACTGAATCTTTTTTTCAGACTAAAAGTAAGAAAGCCCACTTTTTCTAGGAGTAAGAGAACAAAGCCAAATCCTTTGTTTCAGAAAACATGAAATAGAAATGGGTCCAAACCACAGAACTTGAACCCAAATTGAAATTTCAGCCTCCTTACCCCAAATTTCTGGGTATTTAGATCTGAGGTTTTGTTCCAAGCCCGTATTTAATATAAAGTAAATTCAAACAGGCTCAAAATAATTGATCTCCTTTTCTGGGAGGTCTTTGGTTCTTTATTCCAAGGTTCAACAGACCAAAAGGGAGATTTTCAAATGTGCATATGGAAGGCAAACACAGATGCAATGCGAATGGCAAAGGCTCCACAGCCAAACAGGCATTACTGCATCACTCTGCAACCACACTACAGCTAACAGGACTCTAACTCCACTATGACCTCAGTAAATCTTCCCTGAAAGGGGAACAGAAGCACTCACAGCCCATTGAGTCTCAAGAGGAGTCTAAGTAGCTTTTGTGCTTTGGAGTATCTTTCCTTAGATCTTCTACTGGTCTACCCATTCTAAAGATCTATACTCAGGAGAGGTACATATACATGATATATTGAATCCCCACCTCCCTCTGCAAGTCTTGACATGAAATATTGTGTATCATAGTAAGTATGATTAAGTCTGCAGCCATAAGCAATCCTAGATAATTATGTACTTGATGAAATGTTTGCATTGTAACTTCAGGTATGTTCCTATTGAAATATTTATGGTTTCATGTTAAAACTTTAGAAATAATGGGACTTGCTGACAAACAGTGATCTGTGCAGGTTATTAAATGAGATTCTGATCTTTTAGCTCTATAAGAATTTTCTGAGGAATAATTAAAAAAAAAAAAGTCCAACAGTGAAACACCTGCTTTAACAAGTCCCAGCTGAAGGTCCCTGTCTGGCTCCTAGGCCATCTTGGAGGGCTTACTCATTTAGCTCATCCTTCACAAAATGTCTTGGCCTCATTCATGCGTTGTGAACACTTGGATAAGTGATCTTTATAAGGAGCTTATCTCTGATGACGTATTTCCTTTCCACTCCTGATTTACTGTATTTTTAGCATAAGTGTGGTTGCCTTAACCTACTTCTGTTTTGACTATGTTAGAAAATGTAGTTACATTTAAGAGTACAAAAGGTAGGCAAAAATCAACCAAGGATAACCAGTTATCATGTAGAAAGATGCAAGGCCTCATCATGACATTGTTAGTTATCCATGGGGAAACTGTAGTCCACGGTAGCTCAACAATTAGAAGTTAAGTTTAAATAAACATAAACATATTGGCATGAAGATGAAGCCTTCGAGGATAGCCAAGAATGGACACTTTCCACATACCCAAGAATGGGCAGCAGAACCCCTGACTTGCTGTATTCCAGTTGGCAGTATTATAAAATAGAAGAGTTCAAAATTAAAAGATAAACCGGGATAAACAGAGGAAATTTCTTCTGAGCCTGATTTGTACTCACATCCTTTTACTGGTACAAACAAGTGACCTAATTCCTCCTATATACCTTTCACTACTGCTATCCACAGCACTGGCACTTCAAAACTTTTACAGGAAATTACTGTAGCACCAATGAAAAATTCCTTCGTGCCTAGTTTATCTATGAAGAAGCAATGATCAGATTGTATCATCCAATCTCCCACAGTCTCTATTTTGAGAAGTCTCACTAAGTTAACTCTATATGAGCTACATTCTAGTGCCCAGGGCATCATTAATATTTTCTCTGTAAAGCAGATTTCCACTGTTTCCAGTTAATCAGAATCCTCTAGAGTCTCAAAAGAGGGCAATGAACTTGGCTTAACATTTTCAAAGCTTTTCATGAGGTTTAATTGCCTGACACTGTGACTCAAATTTATTCATTGGTTTTAACAGCAAAATGTCTACTGTCATAAATAAATGATCGTACTGTTTTTTGGGCAAGACTTTTCTCTGCGAATATAAAACAGTCATGTAAAAGTCCCCAAACAGTACTCCTTTGCTACTGCCCAAGTCTTTTTTATTCCAAGCTTTTTAATATGTTCATATGGAATGGAATATGGACTAAAGTAATAATTCCTGATTTTTGGGAGGTCAGTACCTTAGGTCTTGCAGGTTGGCTTATTCACTGCTTTCTTGGATTTCCACTGGGAAATATCTTAAGTAATATGAGATAAGTATACAACAACATATACTGGTGGTATGAAAGGTTTTGTTCCCTGTCTGTGAAAAACAGTTAAGAGACAGCAAAATTGCCCAGAGTGGTGGGTTTTAATGCTCAGTAAATCTGTAATTTGCTTGTTGCTTGTTGGTCACATGCAAGGCTAAAACAACTAGTTCATCCCAAACAGATTGCCCTACTTTGCCCTTTTGGCTTGCAAAAGCATTATTGTAGAACGGAAATAGAGAGTCTTCTCCCATTGAAATCAATGATAAAGAATACATTGACTTTAACAGGAGCAGAAATAGAGCATTCTTGAAAAAATCTGTGACCTAGCCTTTCAGCTCTGAAGGTGAATTATCAGAAACACTGCTTTGGAAATGTAGAACATTTTCTTTTTTACAGTGGTTAAGGAACACTTGTTACAAGCTGAAATTATCTTTGATGGTATCTTCCAGATCTTTTCTGTGAGCTTTCTATAACTCATAAATTTCTTTTCTTTTTGCAAAATTTTCCTTTTACTCCTATTCAATCGCTACAGAGAGAAATGACATTATTTAGTTTGCCTTATCACGTCTGAATGAATAAGCCTTAATTACAGTGATGTCTTGAACAAAGAATTGTTTGAGGTTTCTGCATTAGTGCTGAGAAAGACAAAACACTATGCGTGAAAATCTGAAATATGACTTAAGTTGAAGTCAATCTGCAATGACAGAACTTGGAGTGAAACTAAAATTTCACATAAAGCCCGAGTAAAAACTTACAAGGCAGATGTGCTAGTTATGAGCTGAAATCCACTGCCTGTGGGAAGAAAGGGGCAGAGGGAGCTGTCCCCATTTGTTTTAGATTGCTATTCCAACTGATGAGATCTAGTAGCAGTTACCTGTTGTATAGTGTATCTCCTGACTCATTCAGAACCATGGCTTACATTACCCAGCCCTTCCCATTAACAGACTAGTATTAAGCTCATATTCTGTGCTTAATATAGAGGTAAATAACATGCAAAATTTAGCCATGCTAATTGTGGCCAGCTGATTCAATGGGCCTAATTCTGAGCAAAAATACATCACCTCAAGGCTTATACCTAGCTATATGCATGAACTATTTGGGGTTGGGAGGGGGTAGATGAACTATGCATTAAAACCACTCCTCAACTGAAATACTGAAATTGCGAAATTTTGGAGGGTCAATGAGATGTATATGCAATATATTATATGGATCCTGAATGCTGTATAGAAACTGCTTAATTTTTTCTCACTTCTTATGTAATAGCCATGTCTGTCCTGTGATTTAATCCTAAATCAAGATCAAGTAAACTTTTTGCTAGAAATCCCCCTGCAGTGCAAAAAGGATGTGGAAAAAAACAGTTTTAAAACTATATAATTACCTCCCATAGGGGTGTAGGGTTATCTTTACTAAGAATAAGTAGCATAGCTTTCTTAATAAAGGAGTTTATGAGGTATCAAAGAAATCTTCTCATAGTATTACAGACATTTGGAGAAGGCCTTATTGCTTTCACACAACTACTGTAGTTCCTACCATGACTGTTCCCTTAGGGATTGTTCACTAACTGTTTCCCCGATCAAACTTTTTTGGTAG
Source organism: Apteryx rowi (assembly GCF_003343035.1). Lineage (NCBI taxonomy): Eukaryota > Metazoa > Chordata > Aves > Apterygiformes > Apterygidae > Apteryx > Apteryx rowi. Next base: position 214,591 of record NW_020449963.1, read on the forward strand.
GAGGAAAAAGAGACATCAGAGAAAGTCATTGGTCATTGACACAGGTGAAGCAGACTAAATTAAAAAGTATTAACATATGTTCATATCAGCTGATATAGGGTGTTTTTGTTTATGTTAATCAGTTTTTGCCTAATGCTAGGTGCCACAATTGTCAGATCAATTTGTGAAAGAGAACTGCATGAAAAAAGAAGGAAAGGATCCTTCCTGCTATCTCTTGCACAGCAGGTTATCTAGAATCTGAAGCAGCTTGTCCTGCATGCTCATTGCAGCTATATCAACAGATGCGCTCAGCATTTGCATTCATGTAGGTGACTGAATTGTATTCTTGCACAGAGCTCTACTGTCTTGAGGACAATTCATCTATGACACTTCAGTGGTTCACACTGCAGGATCAGGCCAATAAATACCTCAGTAACGCTTGAAAGTATCAGAAGTGTGATCTGGATCACTGACTACCATCTTGCTAAAATTCTTTTCTGAGCAAAGGATGGGTAAAAAGGCATCTTTTGCTGGTAATGTTTTTCATGTTTGTTTACACAAGCAGCTTAAAAATAGGCCTTCCTTTTTTTTTTATATATATATTTTTTTATGAGTAATCATCCTCAGGCTGACTTTGCATTCCAGTTTTTTTCTTAGATAAGTGTGTTTATGGCTGAGTTATAAGTTTCTGAAATATAAGGTTTGCAATAAAAATGCTGACACAACCATAACAATTGCCTAACCTACAACAACACAGCAGGATTTAAACTCAAGATCTTAAATGATGAAATAATTGTTTTTTTTTCTTTGCAGTTTCTGCTTTGCGGTATATGTGGAATATTGTGCGCCAAAAAAAAATCTGGACTTGTTGTAAGTTTTTCCACTATATATATAACACATAAGTATTTGAAAGGCAAACTGATCTAACTTGAACTCTTGGGACTTACCATGTCCAAGTGTTTCTGATAAAAAGTTAGTGAAAATTGCAAGACAGCAGTCCAAAAAAAGCAATTGGTACTTTTGGTTAATCAAGCAAAACAAGGCAAAAATGGCCTATTTAGATCATGCATATTTAAGCTATGCACCTCTATTTATCCTCTCTGGATGGAAAACCTCTTGACAAAAATCTGTGACAAGTCAAGAGAAAGATCCCCAGTAACTTCACTGGATTGTATCTTTTTTTCTTCAGGGAGCCCATTTCTGTAAAGTGTGGCAGGACTGGGCTGCTACCTCGGTGAGGTTGCTGACCAAGTTTGATTTTAGATATTGTAACTGTTTACTGTTTTTAATATGAAGGCTTTTTGCAATCCGAATCATGAATAAGCCATTTTTAAAATGATGACAGATATTTTGTTTCTTATAAGAATCAGAAGTACAGTCATTTTTCTGACTACAGCAAAATGTTATTACCCCCAAAACAACTGTGGCCATTTTATCTGTATGTTAAAAACGTGATCCTATTGTAAGTGATAATGTCTGGTTTTAGGTTTCTGTCAGCTTGGTTATCCTGCCATACACATGGAAGTCATGTATAACTAGCATTAGTGTCAAGTGAATCAAGGTCTCTCAGGTTTTTTTCGAACATCAATGAACTATTCTAAACTCCATTATAATCATAATCTCATATCTTAAATTATGTGGAACATAGTTTCTAACAGCTGTCTGTTCCGGTGGCATCATGTTATAGTTGATTTCCCATGGACTGCCAAATATAGTCTGAATGCCACATTCTTGATGAAATTCACATCCCAGCTGTGTACAGAAGTGGTCCACTGGATACCAGTGATCTGTGAGGCTCTACAATTGTTTCTACCACAGCACATAAGTAGATATATAAAGCCATACTAAGTCACATCAAATGTTCACCTAGACCAACATTTGACAGGCCAACAGCATCTGGGGAAGTAAATAAGATAAATATTTAACAATGTGTCCATGAGGTCCAAAGGTCTTTTGGCCTTGAGTGATTTGTGACTCAAGGGCATCCTGAACAACAGGTGGCATCTTCATGTCCAAAGTGATAGGAGATCTTTAAACATGTCCCATTAATTGTAGCCTATTGCACATCCTTCAAAGGTTCCCAGAAACATTTTAGCTAAGTAAAAAAGACCTAGTCACCACACTGACCCTCTGTAGAGCTGCATTTCAGATTTCTTTGTTGTTTCTGTTGCTTCTTTGTCCAGCGCATTCACCTTGAACAAATTTGAAGTCCCCACAAAAGCTACCTCCAGACTGTTACCTGACTGAGAAAATTAGAACCGAATGAGAGGCATGGTCAGGTGCAAAGCAAGAGAGATTAAGCACAAACACATGAGGCATTCACTCCTGAGAAGTGGTGAGAAACTGCACAATAGAAACCACACAATAGAAAACTATGACACATTCTGCCATGTTAGTGTTTTGAATGAAAACTGGAGGTCAGAAGATTTGTGTCCTAGTGCAGTCTTTTCATCGACTTGTTTTTAAGCTGGGCAACTCATTTTACCTACCTTTATCTTTTATTTACCATCATTCTTAACTCTCGTATGCCAGAGGGTACTGTATTCCCTTGGAGCTCTGTGGGAGCTGAGGGGGAAATGAATTCCCCCGTTCTGTAGGGGAAATGGGTGTCTGTGAAGTGCTTTGTGATCCATGATGCTATCAAAGCATTGAATTATGGTTATCCTCATTTTTGATATGAATGACTGTCTCTGAAAAATGTAACTGTGACATAACCTCTCTTGTCTTTCCTGACAGATGATACTTTTTTCTGCCTGTTGCATCTGTGGACTAATTGGAGGAATCTTAAATTTTCAATTTCTTCGTGCTCTGACAAAGAAGTCTTCTGCTCTCTATTCTTTGCATCTTGCCTCCATGTCTCTTGCATGCATTGGAATCGGCGGTTGCACCCTTTCTTCATGGCTCACTTGTCGGCTAGCCAGCTATGAACAAAGGCGAATGTTCTCAGAAAGAGAGCATTCATTGCATCACTCCCATGAAATGGCAGAAAAAGTGAGTCGTGTGTGTTTCCTTATTTGTTCTGCTTCTCTTAAAAAGCTATCATATGTGTTAACATATACAATTGGCAATAGGTGTATTTTCCATTTTATATGAGAAAGAGAGTCTGGGAAATGAAATGCTGCCATTCTGTTTAAGCTTTATTATGTTGCATTGTATGAAGCTATTTTTAGGTACTGTATATTTGCAGTACCTTCATTTCAATGAAGTACATCCATTTTCAACATAATTCCATTGTATAGCTATTCAAGGGCTTAGCTGCTAAATATAGCACTTCATAAATAATTGGAAGCTGTATTAATATGGATTACAATGTATTGTACTGTGAAAAAGCACAGAATGCTTTCTGTAACCACATCATTGCATGCTTCCAGAATTTAATCAATTTCCTCCTCTCCCAAGTACTCAGCTTATACAATAGGTTATTTAAACACAAAAAAACAGTTTGCAAACCTAGATGACTAAATCTAAGCACCTAAGGGCATGTTTAGACACCTAAATGAAACTGGTCTGATTTGCAGGGGCACTGAGCATTAACCACCTTTCTCTGTTAAAAGGAGGCTTACCAAGGTGTCTACATACATGTTTAGGTGCTTAAATTAAAGGTTCCAAAACTGAGCATGTAGGACAAAAGAATTAATTAAATAGAATTCTTGAAACTGGCTTCTTGGAGTTAGGGATCTGATTCATATTCAAGGAGTATGTTCACTGGCATCCTGGGCTTTATGTTTGGGCTTAATGTCCTATGCCTTTCATTTGAGAAGTAACTAGAGAAGGGAACAGAAGTCAGTTGGACTGCTCATCTAAACTGCCATGTGCAAGTCTGAATTATACTTAAGTTCAACAGGCTGTATCATATTTACTGAGTCCTCTGAATAGCAGAGTGAGGATTAATTCATTCATACCATAGAACGTTTTCAGATTCCCAGAAAAACAAGATGTAGCTGTGAATAGTCCAATAACTAAAAATGTTTTGTCACTACTCTTTGCTTTCTTAACTGAGATGAGATTCCAAGCAGAAATATAGATTGAATTCACCTTAGAAAAAGTTTAAAATGTTTTAAAAAGTTAAATAGTATAGGTTATAACACTAACATAAAACAGGGTAATAAAATCAAGGGAAGAGATAGTTTTCTTCCTTTCATTTTAAAATTAAGCAGAATTCTGATGAGGTAGGCAGGTATCACCACGATCTTGTAGATGATGGGCTAGATCCTACATTTCAAAGAGGAAGGCTCTTGCCTCAACAAAACCAAAGAGGAAGCCCTACTGAGAGAGAAAGAGAAAAATGCAGAAAAAGAAATGGCCTGGGAAGAAAAATCTTTCAAAATACACACATCTGCCAACCCTATCAATTTGGGCAGCAGATGACCATGCGTAAGAGTAGTGTATAACTCCACTTCCTTGCCCATTGATGTGCCGGGCTTTTAGACACTCAGCAGTGGAGACTGCTAGATGTCCACTTATCCCAGATGAAGGACCATGATGCATGTGCAGAGCAACTCTATAGCATGTGCTCAGTGAGTGTGGGATGCACCCCACAGGTGGTGGACTCACTGCACATGTGTTGTAGAATCAAGTATGCATGCACAATTGGTCTGATTTGGGACCTCTCAGACCTACAGTCTTTGGACCTCTTGCTGATAGCAGGTCTGAGTGCACTAGTTCAAAGCATGCCATTAAAAATAATGAAGGCAGCTTAAAAAGTGATGTTAAATTAGGTCCTAATTAAGAAAATAGTTTTAAAGTATTTTATATATAAAGCTATTTTGTAAATTACTACTGATATACAGTAATATAGACATGTACTGCATGTGCATTTGTTTGTGCTATATTTATTGTATAATTGTTATATTTACATTAGAGATTGAGGGGTATTGAAATAACCGACCTGCCCAGCTGCCCGGTGGTTCCCCCGACACCAGAGTTACCTCCAAGGTACGCTGAACACTAGGGAGCTACCATGTTGTTATGTCACTTCAGGAAGTGCCACCTCTAAGAGGAAGTCATAGTTTCAGCTAATCAAAGTTGGCTGATGCTGTGATGTCACTCCAAATCAGGAATGGTGCTTCCAGATGGTGATATAACTCTACGTGGTGAATGCTGCAATTTGGAAGTAAGTTGAGTATTTAAAATATCCACCCTAGTTACAGACATCCAAATGCTCCTATTTGGATGTCGCCACCATTGATTCACGCTGCTTCTAATCTGTGTGCTCCTTCCTTTCTTGAATTCAGTATCATTTTTAACTTATTAATACTTTTATTCTTTAGAATAGAAATATCAGAGAAAATAAATGATTTTCAATATTTTCTGAAATTCTGATGATATTCTAATAGCTAATGTCTGCAGAGGATTCAAGTGGTAGAACTGTGAAAAGGAAACTTACATTTCTTGGTCACTCACTCATGGGTAGCCTTCTGATAGAACATTACTATCAACTTGTAGCTGATTGATAGTTAATGTGAAATGGCTTTGGAGTTCTCTGTCTATTTCCCACCTGACTAGTATCTTCAGGCGAGATCCAATAAAGGACTTAGGCACTGGTAGTAGCTGGTATTACCTGAGAGAGGAGGCACCAGTGTCTCCACTTTATGTGAAACTTTGTTCTGGTCTCTGCCTCCAGAACTGTTTATACATCGTGTTATAGATTAAAAGGAGAAAGAGAGAAAGAGACAGACTGCGAATAAGATCTAGGCCCCAGAATTTTTCTTCTCCCTATGAAGAACCCCAAGCCCTACCCCCAGCCCAGAGTTAATCTTTTTCTTTCTTTCTTTCTTCTTGTTCATCCTTTCATTCTTTCTTGTTCTTCCATTCTTTGTCTTTCTTTCTTTCTTTTGTTCTTTCTCTTTCTTTCTTTCTTTCCCTGTTTCTCTTTCTCTTTCTGTTTAGCCAAATAAATCTTGCTTTACTTTCTTCATAGAAAAGTCAACAAGAAGGGTGACAAACAAATCCCTTTTCTTTCCCATTTCCTCCACTTGTACCTAGAAGGTGGAAGAGGTGAATTTTAATCTTTTCAGGCAGAGAAGAGTTACTAGTTCTCGAGCAAATATTTTAGCACTAGCATAACATTGGCAACCCCACCTCACCTATTTGAATTTGAAAAGAGTAGCTGAAACTGCATTTTTATATGTGCCTGTTCCTGTTGGCCTAGTTGGATATTCACTGAGGCCTATCACTCAACATAATCAGCAGTACCTTGTTTCTGCATCCTGACTGAATTTGGGTGTGAAATAGACCAAGGGCCGCTCAGAATTAGGCAGTTTTGAACACGAACTCCATGTGGCTTTGCAGCCTTGAAGGTCAGAGGAGTGCTTAATGAATGCAGGCTTCAACAGCTGCTAAGTAGGCATTGTTTTGTATTGCAATTTGAGACTTACAAAATCTAAATCCAAAAAAGTTTTGTTTTGGGTGCCTTAGGATTCTGACTCATGAGCAGGTCAACTTACTTTGGGATGACTCATAAGTTAATTGAGTAGCAATTGCTGCACAGCCAAAAATTGTAGTCTGGCATATTAAGGGAAAATCAAAATCAGTCCCATCCCAAGGCATGCAGTCTCCCCTCAGGCATCAGAGCCCTTAATTCCTACTTGGATCTAGACCTACCTCCCAAAATGTCTATCCCAGCTAATATCAAATGACATCTGTTTGTAGCAAGTCAGCAGAGGAAAAGGGTTGAATGCAAATGAAGACTGAATGACCATCTTGTTCCTTTGTAGGTTACCACACAAGTCTGAGTTGAGGCACGTTCAAAGGACACTGTGAGAAAACTTACACTGATGCCATCAGTGTTATACATGTGGTCTGAGAGTAACGTCCAACTCCTGGACAATCAGTCTAGCAGCTTTCAAATGTACTGAATTTATGTAGGAAGAAAAGAAATGTGATTTTTTTTTTTAATTTTACAGTGAGATTTATCAAGCCAATAAAAAATGTAAAGCTGCTCTGAATATGTGGCAATCAGAGTTTGCTAAATATTTATTACACCCTTAGGTAAATAAATTTCCAACAACATAAAATAATTTTAATTTTAATCAATGTTTTCTATTCTTGTTGCAGGAAATGACAGACAACCTAAGCAATGGTGGCCCACATCTGATTTACAATGGAAGTGTATACTAAGAGATTTAAAAAGTTCCACAGAATGAAGTATTTTTAGAATTTTCTTCAGGAAAAAAAAATGACTCCAGGAAATTGAGAAAATGGAACTATCTTAGCTTTTATGGCTCAGATGTCACAACTGCAGAACAGCACGGTTGCATTTCCCTTTTAGAAACATATTCAAAATTTGTCTCCTACGTATTTTGTGGATATACAATATTTATTCACTTCCTGGCTACTCTCTATTGTTTTGTTTTTTTGTCTGAATAACTTTTCAGAATTGTAATGGTATTTGAAATAGACTTCTCAGATTTGTCTTCTCATGAAGACTCAAAATCAGAAAAAAATCATTAAAATGGACCATGTTTAGCCCAATCACAGGATTCCTAAAGAAGAGGGAAGGGGGCAGATGAAAGATGGCTCAGAGGAACGTTTTTCTCCTCCCCAGTTAGCAGCATCTGGTGTAATATGACGGCTTCAGATCACATGGCATGGTACCAGCAATGCATCTACACAGCCTCCCTCCCCACATTGCAAATGCATCCAAGCCCCAGATTGCCCAGTAGATTGTATCAAAAGAGAGTGCAAATTACTCTTCTAAAAGGCATCCATTTCACATGCAGAGTGTAAATGAACAGTGTGCTGAAAACAACACCAATGTCTTTGTTTTGAAAGACAGAATGCTCGAAGAACGCCATAAATCAAAACCTCAACAATGCCTTGTTGTAAAGAAATTGTAAATATTTCCAATTTGTGAATGAAGTATATTTCGTAATTTGTTCATAAAAGATGACAAATAAAATGAAATCTAAACTAGAGATTTTAGAGAAATCTTTTGTTTTTTTCATGTTAGAAAAATCTGAAAAGCTGAACCATCATGCTTGCAGTTTTGTACAACACATTGAAAGGTTCCTAAAGGGGCGAAACAAGCTTAGAAAGGAGAAAAAGGAAGGTTGAAAAGAGACCAAGGGCAGGACATGCTGACAATCCTACACACCCATAATAGGGTTTGGGGTCAGGAAAGCAGCAGGAGCTTTAACTGACGCCAAATGCTATTGTGGGACCTACTGGCTCCTGTAGTCATGAAAAATGGAAGAGGCAATCTGCACCAGAACATATACAGCATAATATACATATAAAATATTCACATAAAATCACTCTTGTATTGCACGGTGAGTGTATGATTATACTGTAAAGCCCAGCACCTCAGCATGAGTTTGAGATGTGGACATGACTGATGAATAGCAACATTCAGTAAGTTATTTAAACCCATGTTCCCAGACAATCATGAACAGACTCTTACCACCTACTGATCCATGTACTGTATGGACCATGTGTGTTGCAGAGAATGATTAAGGAATTTTGAAGGTTAATTTTTTAGACCTTTTAGTTGTAAAATATGTTCCTTTATTACTCCATCCACGCTATCAATGGTGCAAGTCATGCCATAAAAACCTCTAGAAATTACATTAAATTGTTTTGTGAATTTATATCATATAAAATAATCTTCAATTCAATTATCTTGAGATATTCTAGGTCTTTAACGGAATTTCACATCCCATTACAACATAGGAAACATCTTGATTGTTATTTAAGGCTCTCACTTGACTTCATGCAAATTAGTTATCTTAGATGTTAAGGCCTGAGAGTAAAAATTGGTCCATCTTAAAAGTTGCCTCTTCACTTCTCTGCTGTCACACAGTGCTTTTGAATCTTCCCTAAGCCCTTGACATTCTAATATGTACTATGTAATATTGGTAGTTGCTAATAGGACTGTTGAAATTCACAGAGCATATCCATAAATGTATGTATCCATATACAGCAAAAGCAAGAGAACTTGATGCTAAGCCATCTCTTCTCAAGGAGAGTGCTCCCTTTCCCAGTTCCTACCAGTCTTTAGACTGTCTCCCCTACAACACTTCTGCCTGTTTGGGCTCTTTACAGGCACCATTGCTTCTTCAGCCTGATGTTCCTCTTCTTCAGCAGGAAACATTGGCTATATCTGTCCCCAGTATACGCCTCTTCTGGGGGCACTTTTGCTGTAGTTCTGGACACAGGCGGGATTGCAGTTCTGTCCAGGCAGGATTAGTGCCTAAATGGGCTGTAGAGTTTCACACAGGCTGAAGAAATTCATAGCAGATATAGAATCAGAGGAGATTCCCTTCTACAGTGCATCAGTATAAAGAGTATAACAGGGCCCTGACAAAGAAAAAAAAGATTAAAACAAAAGCGACCCAAACATCCACCTCAGAACTCTGTGGGTGGGGTTCATCTTTAGCTGTTTAGGACAACAGTAATATTTATGGTTTATATAGAGTACTGTATCTCACGACACCTCAGGACTAGGAATGGTTGCATTAGACCCTAAAGAACAGTTGGAATTTCAGTTTGGAATCTGCTCAGGAAGAACATGAAAGAACAGATCATAATATCTACCTGTTTAATAATCAGAAACAGTCCATTTCCCAGCATAGTGGTAAGAATATGGGATGGTGGAGGGGAATAGCTGATTCCTCTACACACAGCATAGTACTCCAGTGCAACAGTTACATTCTCATGTTTTGGAAAAGAAAGGAGGATACAGTTTCAGAGGTCAGATATGTTTGAAGCTTGGTTATAACTTATGAAACATAATGACACCACTTCTGCTGCTTTTCAGGGGGTGCTGGCAGGAGAGAGAGAAAAGGAGAGATCTGGGCCACAGAAAACAAAAGGTTCAATTGTTTCATTTCTTCTTTTGCTGCCAAGCCTGCAGAAAATCTGGCTGGTCCCTGCATTAATAAAAGTCTTGAAAATGCAAAGCTGGAATTGAGGAGATCCATGTAAACAAACGTGACAGAAAAGACTGCTACTCCCTGAGACCGACAAAGAGGATCAACATTTTTATAATCAAAGTAAATTACCATAATATATGGATGTACTAGGGGAAAATCTCCTCTAGGAAGTGTTTCACTTCAACATTTAATGAAGTTTCATTCCATAATTGCATGCAGAGTTCAACTGCAATGGAAACATTTTCTGAATGTTTTCATTACTAGCGCAGTTGAAAGGATACTTCATTCCACTTATCCAACTGTATGAACAACAAAGCTTTTGATTTTCAGAATGTAACCATCCAACACATTTACACTAGGAGTTTGAAGGTTGGGCACCAAAATACATTTTAATCTAAATCAGATGAAGCATGTATTGACTTTGTTACGGTTATTTCTGGTTGATGCTGTTGTAAAAGTAGATTCAGGCTTAAATTCTCTCAGAGATATTCAGCTGTTATTGATGAGGTCACACCACCTAACACTCTGAAGAGGGTTAATTATTGAAGCTTGTGTAGGGGATTTAACGTGCAAGTCCTTAATGTGTATTTCAATATTTTAGGCTATATTTTAGGCTATGCTTGGCATTTCATAGAACTTGGGCCCCCTGAGAAGCACAGACATGTTTTGAATTTACAACAGTCAACAGTTCTTCTTGCAAGCTGTGGAGAAAAAGGAGCATATCAGTGCATATAACGCATGTTTAAAACCTTTGTCTTGTTCAATCTTCACTATATATATGTTGCTTTGAGACATATGAATGTCCCTTCAGATAGTAAGAGGAGAGTATGAAGGATAGTGGGGCAGGTCAGATACAATACTAAATTTATATGCAGTAAGCCATAATCACAAATAGATATATTTATATCAAAATTCTCCAGTGATTTTGAAGGTAGATGGAAAAGGAATCAAAATGGTTTAAGCCATTGTTAATCATTCCAGATCCCAGGCAATTTAAGGAGCAGAAAGGACCCTTTTATAATTTAATAGCTTAAAGATACCTAAAAGTAGACTGCTTTCAGAGTACCAGATCATTCTACATATTACCACATAACCCTTCTGCCTAAAATGTTTGTAGCTAGTTTTCACTTCCTGTATTAAAGTGACATCTTCAGCTCCACTATAAACCTCCAGCAAGTTCCATGAGGTTGTCATACATGTATCCGGAGACAGATCTTGAGAAATACTTTCAGAACCTGGACAAGGGTTAGCCAGACAGATTCACAATCTCCAGGAAAAGAAATGCAGAATGTCTTTCGTAAAACATAATACGATTGGAATGAACGTGCTAAGCTCACGCTAGTTTAATATCACCAGCCTGAGGAACTCTGACTGAACACAGAAAGCTAGTTCAGGAAGGCTTTTTTCCCCCTAATTATGAAGTTATGGAAATAAAGGTGTGTATTCTTAAGGAAAAAAGTGAACTGGGTGGAAAGAATCAGTAGCTGGAATTTCAGCAGAAAGTTATGTGTCTGGAGAGGCTTGTTTGGCTGTGGAAGCATGGTTCTACTTCAGAAAGAAGCAGCTTTGATGTGGGACAAAAAGTCCACAGGGCTTCACCAAGGTTTCTTTCATCACATCTCTGAAGGAGTCAAAGAGAAGACTGGGCATAGGATAGACACTGCTGCTTCTGACAGGGAACCAACAATAAGTTGTGCAGAGCAGCCTCACAACTACCCTGTGATTCCCTCAAACGAGCCCTAAACACATATAAAGTTGGCAGTTTGTTTTTCCCCCCTTATAATACATTTGATTTGCTGTAAGGTATCTTTTATGTCCATTTACCACTGAGTCACAGCAGGTTGCTTTAACGATTTTCACATCAGTGTAATTTTGCTTTGTAATCAGCAGAAGGTTTTTTTTCAAGAGATCTTTTCTGAAATCCAGTTTTAATCCTGTCACCATCTGCAATATGGGTCCTTGTAAAAATATCATACAGTTATGGTATGTTGAACAGATTGCCCAGGTACATGAATTCAAAATAACTCGGTGCCCATTAAAATAATGGTTTTGACGAACTGGCATAATGTACAATGGGAACACGCTAGGAAGGAAGGCAGGAAGAGGGATCACAAGCATAACTGAAAAAGCCTTGAACTTCAAAGAGTCACTACAGTGCTGCATATAATTCCACTGGTATAAAGCAGGTATATGAGTCAATGTAGCTTCTCCTTGCACCCCTAAGAAAGCATGCACAGATTTAAAAGGAGCTAGGAGGCCTTAGATTGCCTGTCCCCTTTCTCACATCTCATTACTAACAGCTAGTTTGAGATGTATCAAATGATGTAACTGAGACCAGAAACCTGTGCAGCTCCTCCTCCACATCATTAGGTAAATACTTTATTCTCTCCTTCCCACCATATCCTGGTTCAAGCTAAGACGTCACATCTTCTCTCTTCCCTGGCTAGATTTGAATAATTTCTTACCTTCCCTGCCTAGAGAAAGCAAACACAGATCATTGTTCTCATCTTATAGATTGCAAACAAGGCAAATCTAAATTTAAATCAAGACGTCCAAACACTCGGACTGACAATATTAAATCCCTGTGGTTTGCTCTGCTTATTGATATCTTTGCTGTCCCCTCACTAAATCCAGGCATAAACTTCAGGAATCCTTACAACTAGTAGAATACTGAAGACTCTATTATCTGTGTAGCACCCTGGCAAAGTACATGCGTCAGAGTTCCTTTAGTGACCCTTACACATAAAGGATAGCAGTCTAATACTGATACCAATGCTGTGGTGTCAGCAGCAGATATTTTGACCTGGCCCAAGAATTCGGGATCTAAACCCCACAAATGGCATAGGATTCTGTATGATGGCACTTATACAAGAGATGTTTTTGCATTTATGTTATAATTGCTAACAATATTATATAAAAAGATGAATAACACTGTTAAGGTTGTAAAGTAAAACATTCAAAAATTAAGAAATACAAGAATAGATTTTAAGACTAGAAGGCACCTTATGATCAACTAGCTTCTTCTTTTGTACAACACAGATCATAATATTTAATCTGATAATTCTCGTATCAGTCATATAACATCTGGGAGAACTACATATATTGAAATCTGATATGAAATTTGATCTTTGAAGACTTCAACAGATGGAAAATCTATCACCTCCAATTAGCAGCAACTTTCAAAGTTTAAAGTGATCTGTTTCTAGATCAGAATTACCTGGCTTCATTTCCACAGCATTGGCTCTCATTATGCCACTGTCTGTAAAATTAAGGAGTCCTGCAGAAATTGGGATCAATCACGTCTTAACCTTCTCTTGAGTGAGTTTTTTAAATTCTCTCACTATGGGGGAGCTTTCCAGGCATCAAATATTGGTTGTTTCTTTCCTAAATCTTTTCTAATTTTTCCATGTAAACTTATTTTTCCTTTCTTGTGCATATGAATTATGACAGCATCTTTAACTACTTATCCCCTTCATCCCTGCCTTAGGAAAGTTACATTGGACCAAAAAGCCAGCAGGCAACAGTTCACATCTCATCTCTTCCCTGACTGATTTGAACTAATTTGTGTATTATAAAGATTTTAAAATTGAATTAAATTTTATGCTCCCTCTGGTCTTTTTCCCAATTCATTTTAGGCAGACAGCCTATTTTACTCCTAGGAGTGATGAAGAAAATGAGGAATTCCTTATGTTTTAGAATCTATCTCCTTCTCTGATTTCCATCAATGAATAAGCAGATCTTTTGTCTGAGTTTTTTTCAGACTGATAAGAATTCACCTAATCCTCAGCTCCAGAACCAGATACGGAGTAGCTGTATCATCATGGCACTGCTGAACTGAGCTCATTAGCCATGCTGAGAGGTGGGGCTGATTAACCTGAACACAGAACCACACACATATTAATATATTCCTTCTGTACTTCCACACATTACAAATCCCCAATTCAGTAATACGTTGTGTGGCACTGACACACCTATAGAGATTCAGAGTCATGCCTGGCTCTGCACATGTGTATGCTCTGTCTAGCTTTCAAGGCTAACTGTCAAACAAAGCTGAAAGACTACGCAGAGGTTATTTTTCCATCCCTCAAAAGAAAGATGTTTACCTCAAGTTAAATGGCTACTTCAAGATGGAATGCCCTTTCTCCCCTCCATCTTATGATATACATTAGCTTTTTCAGAGACTTATGCTATGGACTCAGGTCATAACATTCTCTTGGCAAGTGATGCAGCCAGAATGAACATTCAACAAAAAAGCTTCAAGGACACATAAATATTAATTTGTTACAATTTGCCATTCTAGTCAGCATTGCAACATTCTTAATTCTGTGGTAATCCTATAGATGTAGTGATGAGTTTGCATGTAGGCACAAAGAAACAAATTACAACCCTGTTGCAAGGCTGGAAAATTTGAAGGAAAAAGAAAAAAAAGCTTTAATTCTGAGAAAAAGGCCTAATAAAGCATTGACAGGTCATACATCCAATGGCAGTAAAAGCAAAAAAAAAAAAAAAAGTAAGTTTATTCAATATATTTTTAAATTCTCTACCCTAGATTTCAACAAAATTCTAAGTGTTCAATTTATTCTTTTATTTTATATGTTTAGGACTCTCCTAAACTGTATAGTAGTATATTCAAAAATATTTTGCTGTGAAAATCCCAAGCATACAAAAAAATAAAAAGGATTTTAAATTAATTGTTTGTGCTGTATGTAAAAGGGGTAATCTATAAAGGTACCTTGGGGACCAACTTCTCAAATCCCAAATTAATGTGCCTTTTGAGGACAGATGTGCTTAAGGGACTGCTTAATTATCCACTAAGAGCATTGGGACTAAGGCTTATGTTTAAAGTTAAGCTTAGACAACCATCTCAAACAGGGATTCTTTCCTGAAGGAGAGCCTAACACTGAGATGAGTCCAATGACTTTCATAATTACTCTTGGTTTGCAGTGGTATAACTGTGACAATCAGGCCCTTAATCTGCATCACCCCAAATGCTGCAAAAATAGCAACTAGAAGTGCAGATCAAAGGCACAGAACTGATCAATCAGAATGAGTGAATTTTGTAAGCACAGATTTACTAGAGGAAAAAAAGGAAAGGAACAAGTAAGGTGATTTCTACTGCCTTCTCCTCACCTTTCTGTTCACCCAGTGGTGAAAAATGCATGTTTGTATCAGTCAATACAATCACAGCTGCCACGGCTGCACAGCACCCCATGGCAGTGTGCACCCTCCTTCATCCCTGCACAGCACCTATACCTACAGTTTGCAATACATGTAAGTCTTTAAGCTGACTCTTTTTAATGGTTCCCCCAATGCACTGCTTTTAACTCCTCAAAAGGTTCATGCTTGAACTCTGAAGGTTTTCTTGGAAGAATTTACTTTTAATTTCAAATAAATGTACATTCTGGGGACTTCCAGAATATTCATTGGGTCTGTCAAGGAATGGAAACATAACAGATCCCCAGCAGCTTACTGGCAAGGAGAAGAGGGTTGGTCAAAACAGCATATTTATTTGTAATTAAGGATCTAATTTTAAATCTCCTTCTTTGGCGACACTCGCATCTTTGCCATTTACATTTTCAGTGTTTATACTAATGTCTTAAGAACAATTAAGTAGAAACTTTACGTCCAAAAAAAAAATTCATAACTTGGCAGGCTCATGCTCAATTTATAAATATAAGAACTTTAAATCCTTTTCCATGTAAACATAGGTAATATTTCCTACCAAAAGTATGTGACAGCCAAGAAGTTCAATTATTCTCAACCTATAAATCAATGCAAGACAGGTCATCCAAAATGAAGGATCAGCCCGGGCATAATTACAACTATACATGCCCAGTAAAAGTAAATAAATAAATACCCTGTAAGGATGAAATGACTTCATCTTGCCAGGAAAATTACACTGTATGTTGGAATATCACTTAGGATCATTGGAATACAGTTGTGATAAAAAATAAGAGAACTTTTCCTCTTAAGAATGTCCACTGTTCTCAGCTGAGTTTAAAATTAGCAAAATGTAAGCAAGAGTAAGAGATGACAGTAACTGTATTCATTGACAGTATGCATGTAGCCAGGCAGGGAGGAGGACTGGAAGGAAGAGCTATTTGGTTCCTACTGTATTGCAATTATCTGTGGCAATTGCCCAAAGATGTAGTTTGAACAAAGCTTATGTAGGCACCTTGCCTTCTGCTCCCAGACACAGAATGAAAGCACCTTTATATTTCAGACTCCAACACCCTCAATACACAGTGAGCAGCATTTTACCACATAAACAGTCCCAATGATTACAGGGAGGGTGATTGTAGAAGCAGATACTACTTACTGAGCATGACAGTAACAGTGTTTTAGCCCTAATTACTTAACTCCGCCTTTTTGGTTGAATAACGCTGAGAGGGTATTCATGGTTCTGCCTTTTGAATTACTTCTCAACAGCTAGAGCCCGTTTTGCTCAGTCTGAATACATTCAAGTTCCTATCCCCGCTTCCCAGGAGTGTTTGCTGTCTCGTTAAAGGTTAAGCTGGGAGGCCCTCTTCTGTCCAAATGAAGCAACCATGATTTACCACACAGAAGAGCATAAATGTCAGCATGGGTCTGTGAACTATTGATTAGGACAGTCTGATACTAGCTCTGAATTTTGACGTCAGCTTGTCACAATATCTGTTTCAGGGTTGGGTTTTGAGGCGTGGGGGTTGAACTGGTTCTTTTCTTAACGATTGTATTAAAAAAACTGAAAGTAGAAGATCACTGAAAAAAAAAAAAAAACAACAGCATTAGCCCAGTGCCATATGCCTCTTCTGCAACTGCAGAGAAGTTCAATTTCAGCCCACCCCTGTTTTCCTGCCCTCTTCCAGGCATACAGCTGGGTTGTTACAACATTCTCTGATGCTGCATATTTGCATCTCCTCCAGCCAAGAAGGGAATTGAAGCAGTGGTCTCTCACTGCCTGACTCACTCCTCTGGCCAATGCATAAAACTATAACTGCATAAAATAAGAGCTTGTCACCCACTTCCATTTGAAAAAACTACAAATGTTTTTGGAGGTCGGACAGCTGATAGTGTGTGCTACAGGAACTCTCATCGCACACCACAGATTAGGGCCTTCAAGACCTGTTCTGCTTAGAGTTTGGATACCAGCAAGGTTTAGGCAGAAGCTAAACAAGGAGCCTTTCAAGCCAGGGCGGGTCAGCACAGTGCACCACACTGAGCTTCAAGCAGCAAAGAACAATTCATATTGAGTTTTGGCTCAGGATTAGAATTTAGTTTCTGAATTGGCACCTAAATTCATCTAAGCACAGTTTTAGCTGTTTAAGTCTTTCATAGAATCTGATTCTTTTTGTACAATTGAGTTCAAACTTTTGTTTCATCAACACAGCCTACGCTAATAACTGTTCCTGCACCTGTATATCCAGGCATGAACAAGTAGAATGTCACCGATCCTTTGCACTTGCCATAAGCATCCCAGTAAAAAGAAACAGTAACTGAAAATTCCATTTCAGACTTAACTAGTAAACATTTTTTACGCTCAGAAGGTTTAACTCTTGTCTTTATCACCCTCTTTGAAAATCAGTATTAACTCTGTTATCAGCAAAGTTAAAACCACATATGGGAGAAAACCTTCCAGACTTACAATGCATGCATAAAATTAACCAGTAAGAGGAAAAATGTATAAGCTGCATCTCAAGACATAAATGACTTGTCTAAGTCTGTGTTTTTGAGGTTGTCCCTTCCTACTGCTTACTAAAACAAGCATACAATATTTTTGTATTTCTTTCTTAGAGTATTACTCAAAGGAATGATTATATCCCACTATAGTGATTAGATCACCTGAGGTACTGTATTATTCTGCAAATCATCTTTCATTGTCATTATTTAAAAGATGATAAATAGTTGCTTCTTCTACCTGTGATAAAAAATAATTAAAGAAAACTTTACATGAAAGAAAATACTTTAAATTTTGATATTCTATAGCAATAAACTTGATAGAGTTAGACCATTAATTTACCTGAAGTTTTTGAATGAAGCTGTTGTTCATGGGAAGCAATTAAGGGGTGAAAGACATCATTTATTCCTTTTTTTTTTTTAGTACTTCCTAAGTGAAATGGGGGCTGGATAGATTTTTCTCCCTAACATTGTAGTGATGAGCTGTTTCTCCCCAAGTTTTTGTGTTCCAACCTGCTGCTTGTTGCTGTGGAACCATCATCATCTGATATATGCAGACATCTCTGTATGCTGACAACAATATTAACCCTCACATTGGCTTTAGTGGGTAATTTTTCAAGTCTCAGGTTCTCCTTACCCACATGTAATTTGGGTCTATTGTTTGGTCTACTTCAAAGAAAAGACATCATTGCATTGATTCAAAAGCAATATAAGTACTGTGACATGGCAAAATATGAACATTTTGGTTATTCATATGGTCTTTTCATAGTGAGATAAACTAGCTTGCTGTAATAATAACAATGCAGGTGTAGTTCAGTCTCTATTGCCAATGGGTACATACATAATTACTTGCTCCAAAGGGAACCGTGACTATGCAAAATGACTGCTTTTATACCAGGAACACTAAAAGATGGGGTGCAAATTTAAATTAAAGAATTAAACAAACCTGCCATATTACTGGCTCAATGGCTGAAATAACACTATGTAAAAATAATAATACTTCTAAGTAAGTAATAAAGCATATTCCATCTACAACCTCAACGAATTTAATGAACATGAATTAAATTTTACAACGTGTGTGAAGCTGATACTATTGTACCAAACTGATAGGTAAGCTGAAGCCAAGAGAAATACAGTAAAGTAAATGGGCTCAAAGTCAAAATCCCAGTCATGGTTAGGGCCCTGAGCGCATTCCCTCCTCCTAGGCGTTTGGCTGTTTGGGCTATAACCCAACCTTGATAAGCAGCTGTCAGGCCTTGAAACTGTTACGAATAAAGAGCTCTTTGAGAAAAAGCTGGAAGAAGCCCTAGCAGGAGCTCTACCCTTTTCTTGGGAGATGCATTTAAGCTAAGGTGCTTACCCCTGGTCCCTGTTGCAGGTATGTCTGTGTCTGGTCTCATATCTCCCTGATTCTGTATCTGATCCTGACCCGGCAACTTGACTTTCTGGCTTGACCTTAGACCTGCCTCATCACTATGGACCTGTTGCATTCATAGTGGACCCTGGCTGACCCAGGTTACTGTCATGGACCTGCTCTGCTCTTCCTGGTCAGGTACTGTGGGCCTGCACCCTTGTCAGTGAGGTCCCTGCCCCACCTGCCTTGCCATGACTCTCAGGCTCCAGTCCTGCCTTCCCTTATTGAAGCGGTGCCTGCCCTTGCTGTTCCCTGACAGTCACTAGCAGAGCCAAGTGAGAGAACCAAACTTCTTATTTAGCTTTAACCATTAGGCAACATGCCTTACAAACATATGCACACACATGTCAACATAAATACAAAGTTAGGCTTACAAAAGTGATATTGGAAACTTTGTCAGTCCATAATTATAGGAAAGACAAAAAATTGTATTTCCAGAGAGTTTTAAGAGTCTGAGAAACTCTTTTATGGCAACAGCAAAAAGAAAGTGTTTTAACAGCAGTAATATATGGCTTTTTACCACTACCAGTTAGAACTTTTAGCATGCTTTGCCTCAACAGATCAACAGGCCATTATATCCTTTAGCTACTTATTACCTCTTCAGTAATGACAAAAAAAAAAAAAAAAAAAGAGAGAGAAAAAAAGAAGAAAATCACACACCATGAATTTCTTATTTATTTCAAATAATGCTGTAATAATTGCAACCCCAAGAGGAATCTTTTTTAGTAGATTTTACAGATAGAATACTGAAACAGCTAAACTGCATGTTTCACTGATAAATTCAGGAAATCAGATCATTTTCTTTCAGCAAATTTGAGTTTCTTCATTGATGTGAGGACTTGCAAGTATCAGAAACAGCTGGACATATTTACAAGAAATCCATTTAATTAAACAAAACAAAAGCAAATACCTTTAAAGCCATGCAAACATGATAATATAAATATTTACAATGTATAAATCATGGATGATGTCTGTGAGGTAAGTGTAAATTATTCTAATTGCACAATTCAATCAAGCTGTCTGTAGCTTTAAAGTCCTCCTTAAAATACATATATTCTTTAAATTCTTTTAGTATTAGCTCATTAAGCACCAAATGTAGACTTACATAAATAAGTATTTAATAAACTTAGCATTCAAGCTTCCCAGTCATGTCTCTCATCTTTCATGTATATCTATCCTGCACAGTCCTTATCCTTGCAAAAATGCATTCAATGAAGAAATACACTGTGGGAATTATATTGATTTCAATAAAAAATCTCATTCATATATATTGCAAGATTTAAAAGAATATATGAGGGGAATAGAAGGTCTGTATGTACAGTATATGCAAGGTCAGCCTTAAACCCAGGTAGCTAAAATGATTGTTTCATTCTCTACTGACCCGGATCAGACTCCTCTCCCTCTCACACACTCCACAGTAATTATGTTCTGGGAAGACTGGGGAGTGTTGGATGGGTCCAGGGAACTGTTTCACTGGTGAGAGAATACTTTAAATTCTTTGTTCAAAATCCTGCTGAATTGCTCTCTTTGTCAAAGGACAGCCTAGTCTGGGCAGCTACACTGCCTGTGGAAACAAGTGAGGCTCCAGTCCTTGTAAGCCCTTTGACACGTGCTCATCCATTAGCATGAGCAGTTTCATTAAAGATCCTCTCAGAATAAAACTGAGTGTGTGCCTGAGTGTTGAATGTTATGCAACCTGAGGCTGGTAGTGTGACATTTCTGAATTTCCTTCAGTACCAACACAGAGCCTGCTCATTAGCAAATATCAGCAGTGTCGCAATACTGAGAAGTGCTGAGAGTTGCAATAGGAGGATCATGTTATTTTTGGAGCACAGAGTGTTTTGAAAAAGGCCACTTCAATTTGCAAAGTATGCTGACGCATTACACTGCTGTTTTGCTGAGTAAACATGTTAGTTATGCTTTGCGTCATTCACAATATACCACACCATCTGAAATATCAGCTGAACAGCAGTTACAATAAGCATCATTGAAATGTCAAGATGAATCAACAATAACCACATAGTGGCATCTAGAACATTTATTTCCCAATTCAAGTTCAGATAAATAGTGCAGAACTCAGCAACTGCAGTGTTGTAATTTTTGGTGAAAGGTCGTTGATATTTTATGGATAACAACCGAACAGTGGCATTACAGTGGACAAAAAAAAAATACCTTCACATGGATTAAATTAAAGTGTATAAATGATTACATAGCAGGAGTTGTGGGTGAATGAGGAGGGTAGAAAAGTTTGGAGGTACAAGAAGTTAACAGCTGTGCAGAGGGCATAACTGTGAAGAGGGCACCTAATGAGACCTCCATTCCTAGTGCACAGAAAATGAGAACAGCTAACAGCTATGAGGGTCTCTGGAGATGTCTCCCTCCATGAGGGAGCCAAATTGGCTCAAAGGAGCCATGGCCTGTATTTGGCCCTGGAGAAGGAGTATAGTGATGTGTAGCTTATATTAGCCTGTCTTGCAACTAATAGCACTTTCTGAGCACTCCCTGAGGCATCTAAGATACTTTGGCTGATGGTTGCCATATAGATACATAAACAGTTTGTCAGCCCATAGGAAAGATCGAGGGCTGCTGTAGGACACAACAATACCTGCACAGATTTCTTTGACTTTCACTGGTATGATCTCCAACTTAAAAGACTACCATGGCCCTGTTTATATCACTGCCAAATATTTATTTTTCCATAATGAAGCTGTCACTTAATCTAGAATAACAGAATAATTTAAGTTAGATGGACTTTTGGAGACTATCTGGTCCAAAGTGGGGTTTTTTTTTGTTTTTTTTTTTTAGTATCTCCAACAATAGGGAACCCACAGTCTCTCTGGGCAACTTGATCTAGTGTTTGACCATCCTAACTGTAAAGAATTCTTTCCTTATATCTATTAAGAATTTCCCTTGCTACAACTTGTGTCTGCTCCCTCTTGTTCTTTCACTGTACACAGTCAAGAAGACTTGGATTCATCTTCTCCATAACTACTCATTAGATTGTTGAAGACAGTCAATTAATCCCCCTGTTGGCCTTCTCTTCTTTAGACTGAACAAATCCAGCTCTCTCAGCTTATCCATTATATTAGTCATCGTGCTTTTGTTTCCCAGTGCCAAATATGGCACAGAGATGCATGTCTTTTACTCATTCAAAATGATAGTAATATTTTTTTAACCATGTTTACACAACTGTACAGTAACCTGTGAAACTATGTTGAGTGGGACTCAACTGCCTGCACCTTTATTAGTCAGAATGCTCACAAACTGCTACCTGGTTAACCCTGTCTAACAGAGGCAGAAACCATTGCTAAAGGCCCAATCCAAATGTACTGAAATCAAAATAAAAACTCAGTCTTTGTTTTAAATCAAGACCCACCAGCTTTCAGAACCATTACATCTCGTTTCACAAGGAAGCAGAACAAGAATTCTCCACACTCAGTTAACTTTGCCTATATTTGTGAACAGGTCCAATGAATACTTGAAAAGAGTTCTATTGCACTATGCTATTTATTATGCATGAACAAGAATTACAGAGTCAAAGTACGTTATTTCTCACATACAAAACTGATGCACATTCATAATATATTCTTCTAAAGTCTTCATATCTCTCTGTAGATTTCTAAGGCCAAACAAAAGCAGATCTACTACATCATAATATTTTATTACTTTATATGGCATTAATAGCTACACCAATTTTCACAGTTGCCATTGTTTCAGAGAGATGCTAGTCACACTTCTTGTCTCCTGCGCATTTTAAAATGGCAGCTATAATTGCAGATAAAATGCATTAATTATAGGTCAACTCGTGGGGTCTAATTATGGTTATGTATGTGCTGTTCTGAAAAAGCAGCTTCTAGAGCAAATGAGAGTACAGCAGGCATTACACCTTCCCTCTCCACAAACAAGGGACTTCCATCCAAGCCACTTGGTACATAAGCAACTCTTTAAAGTTTGTGTGCAACCCAGTTCTGGTAGAGCTGGCAGGATACTATCTATTGGGCAGGAGTGGAAATGCATATGTTTGGGGGGAAAAAAAAGGGCCACACTTACACCCAGCACACACCTTTGCCTTGGACAGTGTGTGTGATGTCAAGGGCCCCACTGGGGTACCTTTCTGATGGAGCAGGCATGCCACATTGTCTTTAATGAAGCAAATTCCTTTGGCTTCAGTGGCAATTCGCCTGAGTGAAGACTAACAAGTATCTTGGAATTTGGTCATTGCATCTCATTTGTTTTCAGGAAGATAGTGATGGTAAAAATAATGATGAGAACTTTGTGATTAATATCACATTTAAATTTACACAAATGATAAAGCTGCATTTCAGAAATTTTTCATACAGTTAAGGGATTTGGGTAAGTGAAAAGAGGATCTGAAATGAGAGCAGGAATTTGCCCACACTGCATTTATTTTTTACTGCTTTCACCAGTCTAGGGAACATTAAGACTGTATTTTTGTCATGGATCTCACAGAAGAGTCCCTGATTCTCATATTTTGTTTTGTTTTGGGGTTTTGCTTTTTTTGTTTGTTTGTTTTTCACTATAACCATGACTTCTGTTGTCTTGGGATTTCTATATGTGGGTGGATGGATATGACAGTAAATAGCTGAACTAGTTCAATGAGAATCCTGTGAGCTGCCAAACTAAATCATGAACTGAGCAGGAAGTTAAGGGAGAGCAGAATTTTTTCTCTTTAGATTAGGAGAACCTGGCAATTGCCTAAAATTGTAAAATTGTTCTGTCTGTTCTTATGCTTCATCATTCATAGGTATCATTCAGGTATCAAGAGATATCTAGCACTGAATCACTCAGAGGTAGTGATACTCAAACACTTTTCAAGATGTGGGCTACTATAGGCATAATACATTGGGGATTACCTAAACTGCTGCAGATGCATTTGCTTCAGTGTTTAGAGCTGCTGTACTCAAATGGAAATGGTTACACGAACCTCTTCAGTATCAGCTCATAATAATGACCACTACCCTTTATTTGTCTGAAGGTAGATAATGTCCCTATTAACAGTCAAATATGGGAAAAGGCTCTTCTAAGAAAATCAATGACATTAAAGAGTATCTGACACAGTATATGCTGCCTGAGAAGGGTAGCAGGAAAATAATAGATCTGGAATTGTCTTATTCTGATGGCATTATTTTTCTGCTTGTTTTCAAGGAGAAATTATGGAAGAATTTCTCCATCATTTCTGGAAATGTTTATATACAATATTCTGATTCAAAATAATTAAAAGCTGATCTTTGAATTAACAAAGGATGTTCCTAGCAAAGGAATGCCAATATTTGTGGACATTTTGTTCAGAATAAACAGCCAAATATTATGTTTACTCAGCCACTTTGGTTTACAAAATGAGACTGGAATTCTCAATCAGATATGGGGTATTGTTTCATTACTGTAGGTTGGAAGTACAATGAGAACAACTTTTTTGATGATATCCAAATAAATCCATATATGATCCAAACAAAACCATAAAGCACAGCCACAAGACAAAAAACAGTAACATTTTTGAACCTCAGGAAAAAAAAAATGGCTCTAGTTTCCATTATATTTTGCGTAAAGGCTCTATTTTTTCCAGATTCTTCTTTCAATGGAAAAACATATACCTTTTACTACAGAAGAAAATAAATGAAACAAATGAAAACAAATAAATGAAAAGAGAATAATGTGTTACCATAAATACAGTTGATACTCAATCTACCTGTTAAAGTTTGTAGATGATAAGAAAAAATAACCAGATAACTAAGTCCTGATCAATCTTCCTTATATTCCTCGAGTGCCAACCTTCCTGAAACTCACTTGCAGACATGAAACTGCAGGATTAGAGCTTTAGTTTAAGATTCCCAAAGCCGCCTGGAAAGATATAATCAAATATCTTTCATTCAAATGAGCAATTGCTTTGAAAATCTCTCTCTTAAGTGACAAGATTCTCAGATAAGGGATCAGGTCTTCAGGCCAAAAACATTAACACTTTCCCGTAGAGAAAAATGGTAAGAGATGCAGAACTGGGAAAACAGCATTACAGGCTAAAAATGTCTGTCTCTTAGCAAAAATTATGTGCAGCACAGGCTGCTTCCCTCCCAGTCAGGTTTCTCTGGCACCACCACCACTTGTTTACATGCAAAAAGTCAGGTTTTCATATTATCTTTGTACTGAACTAAATTCACTCACTGGCTGGAAACAGAGAGGAGAGATTCAGCATCATACAAACAGCCAGATCCCCACAGGTCATTATGTCTCCGAGCCATTGAAACTATGTCTCAAAAAACATTGCCTTCAAGTACTAGCRGAGCTGGAGAAGGGCACCACAGCCACTAGCTATACTAAGGCAGGTTGTCTCATTTCCACACATATAAGGACAGCAAACTACTTGGATACAATTGTTCAGTAATATATTCATAGAAAAAGTGTTTTATTTCCAAAAAAGTGATTCACACCTTAAGCAATACTGATTGCCAACCAGATCAGCCATCTCCTGGGGATGCAAAAACTTACTTGGAGAATCAAGGGCCAAAGGCAAATCCAGCCAGTATCCAAATGCTAGGAAATGTACATCCCAAACATTGTAACTGTCACTGCAAATCACGCAAAATTATTAGCTGAAAAAAATTAACATAATTGCTGTCTTATCCCATTTTTTTTAATGTTTCTCCAAGTCATTTACTACCTATTAAAAATTGACATAGTAGTCACCGACGACACGAAACACAACCTGTGTACTGTAACACAAATTAAATTTGTAGCCTGCTACGCAGTTACCAGTCTTCTCTTGGATAACTGCACTTTTCAGTATCAAGGCTCCAGTGTGCCATCTGGTGGATTTTTAGTATTTGATATATATAATTTTTTTTACAAACAAAACCAGTGATACAGGGACATCTGATATACTGACAGGAATATCTACGTTTTTTGATCAATGTCTTTGTCAGAAAAAGCAGTATTTTTCAGTTTAGCATCCCATATCTGCTCAAATTAGACTTTTGCTTGAGAGTAAATATTTAATTCCTTTCATATTTCTAATCAAAAGAGTTTTTACTACTGTTAATATATCTTAAGCTAATCCTTTACAACGATCGATTTCATATATAATTGAATTGTGGCTCTCTCAAAAAATGATTCCATAATACTAGGCTAAGAGAATTCCATATTTATGTCCACAGGTTGAGGCCCTCAAAGGCATTTAGATGCTTAATTCTCACTGACCAAAAATGCTATGGTTAGTTTGTTTCTATTTGGGATGAGGGCTGAAGATGTTGAAACAAGCCTATTACCATACAATTTTAAATAAAATTCAGAGTTTGAATACAGATCCTTCAGCCTGCTAAGTATTACAGCAACAACTATCATTAAAAATAGTGCAGCTCTGAAAAATGCAGAAAGAGCTAAAATATTTGAAAAACAAAATTCTGAGCATGACTTTAACTTTCATTGAATCTTTTATACCCTTTTTTTCCCAGCTGTGGGACATTTGTGTATGAGTTTCTAATCTCAACAGCATTGACAGACCTCTTCATTTCTTTTTTTATACAGAGCAAGAGTTGTGTGATGAGAAACCTGGGATGGATGCAGCTCCAGAAAGTATAGAGTCCTTTGAGGGCATGGCCCTGTTAGGGAGTATATCTCCTGCTCTGGCATAGTGCCACAGCCACTCTTCCATCCTGCATTGATGCAGTGCATTCGATCACAGTTAAGACTTCCAGGATTTTAATGCTAGATGGAGGCTGCCCTCTGAATGAATGAGCTGCAGCCACCACAAAAGAGCATGAATGAGCAGCTGTATGAGGCTCCTACCCAGCATATGACAATAATTCACAAATCTGGAGTGAAGATGGCTATGACTGTGTTTTGGAATACAAGAAAAGACCAGCTGAGAGGTGCTGGACATGTGGTTGTTGATGAATCTCCTTCCTGGAGTCTGGCCTTGTTTCCATGAAGAGAAAACAAGACAAACACAGAGATAAGATAGAAAGCAAAAGAGAACAGCAGTGACTGAAAATGCAGCTTTTGTTTCTAGTCCTGACTGTTACTGGCAACCTGACTGCTAAGAGGAAAACAGGCTCAGCACAGTTTTATCAGCCACTGTGAGATTTGGCAAATGTATCAACACTGAGCTGTTTAAGACATTGCTTTTAACTGCCTTTTTGGACACAGGCTTGTTGCAGTGCTGCAAAAAGGTCAACTAAGACAGACTGATTTTAAACTGTAAGCTAACAGCTAGAAGTAAAAAGAAGATACACAACTAAGGAAGCAAAAGAAGACAAAAAAGGAATGCGGATATGCCAGGAATTATATGTTACATTCCAGGTGGTTTTCAGAACTGAACCATGACTGGACAAAGTTAACAACAGTGTTTAGAGTCCTCTCTTTAGTCAAAACATCTTTTATGATCAGGATAATGAGGGCCCAGGAGCCATATGATGGGTCTGAAATCTCTAGGAGACACCAAGACAATGCTCCTTTTGGTTCAGATAGGCTACGCTGCATTAGCAAGCAGTGCTATCTTCACTGTAATTCAGTCAAAGAAAATCTTTTGGTGATGTAGTATTTGAATAGTTTCAAAGGCTTTTGCATTATTTAACATTTTATAGACAGTGGAAGGATTTCTGATGTTTGATGTGTTATTATAGAATAATAGTATTCCTAAGGCCTCCACAATATAAAGAAGCTTTAGTGCCTTAATTAAAACTAATTAATTAACAAACACTTAGTTCACTAACTCCTCATGTGGATTCAATATCAGTTTAAAAGTGTACAATGACTAGTACAAACTAGGCTGACATAAACTGTATTAAAATCAAATTTGATTTAAAATCAGTTATATTTAAATCAAAGAAAGAATGACTTTTCAGGGGTTCACACCAGTGTAGTCAAATTCATATAAAATCATATCTTAAAGCAG
This sequence comes from Apteryx rowi, assembly GCF_003343035.1. Classification (NCBI taxonomy): domain Eukaryota; kingdom Metazoa; phylum Chordata; class Aves; order Apterygiformes; family Apterygidae; genus Apteryx; species Apteryx rowi. The sequence goes on from NW_020449963.1 coordinate 242,417, forward strand.
AACTATGCAACTTCATGCTCATATGAAGCCTGTCTGATCTTCTCTGGACAAAACTTGTTTTTACTAACTAGCCATGAGTTCCATTAGTTATAACAGGAAAACAAGCTTTTTCCACTATTACTGCAGCTTGTTTTGTAGGTCATTTTCAGTGTGCAGTGCACCTGCATCCCTTTTTATTTTATGATTTTTATAAGTTGTATCTTTCCTCTTCTTCTACATTTTAATACATAAAGTGTTAAAAAAATTCTCATTATTATCATGAATTAGACTCAGACCCTAGTGATAGAAAACAATTCAATTTTCTTAATATTCCCATATATGTAGAATAGCATATAAGATAATTAAAAGTTATAACAATAGTCAAACCCTATCCAATCTTTGTAATACAATCTTTTGTCTAAATTACTGAATGTCAAATTACTGAATTTCAAATTTAGGATCACAGGGCAATTGTATGTGTGAGAAGGGTCATTACATGCAAAATCCTTCAGTTGAAAAGAGAAATTAAATTTCTCTGATCACTGAGACATAATCTAAGGAGGAATAAAATAGTGTGGCTAAGAGTATATATATGGTTTATGGATATAACCACTGTTCCTAGCTGCTTCCATAGATTATCACATTTGTTGTTTTCTTCTGGAGTGCAGAAATGTGGGAAGGATTAGAGAAGAAGAAAAAAGCAACTGATCAATAAGAATTTAGTTGACTGTAATACTAAATAGTACTAAATATCCAGGGTACTTTCATACTGTAATAAAGAACTCATGTACCTCAAAGCTGTTTTCTTATCTGCCTGATGCCTGTTGTTTTTACTGAAACCCAAAACATTGACATAGGAGTGCAGATGATGTACTGCTGCTCCCTGTCAAGATTAAGTTTCTTCGTAGCACACACAGATATATACATATGAAGAATTTCAATATTGAAAATCGAGATGTTTATCACAATTAGATGCCCTTAAGAATAGTGAAAAATGAATGAGAGCTTTTAGGATTGTAAGTTCCACTCAAAGACTATTGCTGGGACAGAAGTCTCCTTCTGGATGTGGATTTCAGTGATTGATATTACAAAAAAGTTTTCTTTTAAAGGTAATTGAAATTTCTGTATTTGTGCCGACACGCTGTTGAGAATGACAAAACTTGTATCAAACTTCCTGATGTCATGGCTTTTTCTGAACTATCCAGTGGATAACAAATCAATCAAGGTGTCATGTAAAAAATTAAAAAAATAACCCAGAGAGTATGAATCAAAACTAGGATTACTTGCTCCCAAACTGTGTATGTTAACTAGCAGACAGTAAAGCCATCCCCTTATTTGCCCATACAAAAAAAAAAAAAAAAAAAAAAATCTTGGGGACAGCATCACTCTTGTACAAAGCAGAAAATGTAGGTCTGTAGCCCCAAAGTCATTTCCAAATGATTTATTGTCATTATCTCTGTCTTAAAAGATACTGAGATGAGAACAGCTTAAATATGCTTGTCAAATGCAAATACAGTTTTGTTTTTTTATGGTATTCTTTCTAACCATACAGTTAAAGATTAAAAGCAATCACAATTGATTTGGGAACAGAATTCGAAAAATGGCAGTCGGCCACACTTGCACTACTTTCTCTTTGATCCATCAACAACATCCAGCCTCTGCAGGGACTTTTCATGTTTTCCCTTCTGACTCCACTTCTTTTAGGCATCGAAAACTGAGCCCCTTCCTCCCTCTCCTGTCAGAGTTGCAGAGTTTGAAGGCGGCGCTGGAGAAGTCTCCCTCCGCCTGCGCCTCGCGCCTCCAGCCAGGCCGCCTGACGCGACGGCCGCCGCCAACGGCCGCGCGCCGCCACAAACACCCACCGTCGCCTTGGAAACCGACACAAGTACGCGCGCGTGCAGCCGGCTCCCCCGGGGCCCCACCCACAGAGCTGTGACGCTACGCCCCGCCCCTGCTGGACCTGGATGACAAAACTTCCGGCTGAGGGAGCGGCCGGAGGTTAGCTGTATCGAGTTTTCTGCTCAGTACCCAGAGGTGTGTCGCTCTCCGAGGGTTTCGTCACTTCCTCTTCCCGCTCATGGAGGGGAGGGCAGGGGGCGTCATCGCGGCGCGCCGCGGGGGAGGCGTCGCTCCCGCCCGCGCGGCCCCGCTCGTGGCAGCAGCGGCAAGATGGCGGTGGCGGGGGAGCCGCTGGCGCCCGCCCGCCCGCTGCCCTGCGCGGACATCCCCTCCTTCGCCGTGGCCCGCGGCCTGGTGGGACGCCGCTACTCCTGCCTCGTGGTGACGCCGCACCGCCGGCACATCGCCCTGGCGCCGCGCTTCCTGGGCCGCAAGCGCACGGGCATCCGCGCCCAGCTGGACGCCGAGCTCCTGCGCTACTCAGAGAGGTGAGGGCGGGGGGCTCAGCCCGGGCCTGCCCGGGCGGGCGAGCCCGCCGCTGCCGCCGCCCTCGGCCCACCGGCGCAGGGGGAGGCTCCTGCCCCGCTCTTCCGGGGCCCTCCCCCGGTGGTGGCTGTCGCCTCATAGCCAGCCTCACATCTAACTGTTTCCCCCCTTCTGTTTCCAGCCTTCAAGGTGTGCCGGTGGCTTATGACAACATCAAAGTAGTGGGTGAGCTCGGGGACATTTACGACGACCAAGGATTCATCCACCTGAACATTGAGGCAGACTTTGTCATCTTCAGTCCCAAGAAAGGGAAGAAACTGGTCGTATGTAAATATGTTGCCATCTCATAGGGCCTTTTTGCCTTAAGTAATCAAAACTTAGCTTACTTCCATCATGAAGAGGTTGGGAACTTAGGTAGTGTTATAGCAGATATTTGTGTAGTCTATATTGTATGTCCCTAAACTTAATAAATGTCGATGCCTCTTTCTAAGGAGCAGATAATTCTTAAATGTTTTGGTTTGTTCTCATCTAATAGCGATGGGAGTGTTTAGAATGTCCTGAAGAGTTTCTTTCCTTCAAGTACAAGAGCAGTACATTAAATATAAGCCTGAATTTCAGGAAAAAGTGATATATGACTCATGGAAGAGCTTTAAGCTTGTTAACACCCTTATGCTAGTATTTGAGGGAATAATAAATTGAGAGTTGACTTATTTTTCTTGTTGTGCCGTACTTTTTGAGGTATGGCTTGTTTTCTTCTGTAAATGTAACTGAAAGGTAAATGTGTTCCCTTCATGGGAAGAAAATGGAAAAACCCTCTGTGTAGTTCATTCATCCCTGGGAAAAGTGAAGACAGATAAGGTTAAATATGCAAATGTGTCATCAACAGATGGAATGGAGTACTTGCAGGTTTTTTTGTCATCTGTACTGCAGGCGTGATAGTCATCTTAGACCTGTGAATCAGGCTTAAAATTGCTTTAAATCAATGTTGGTCACTGCAGTGTGAGGAAAGAGTTAAATGTTCTGTGTAGGTATTCACTATTGCTAAATGGGGGGGGGGAGGTGGTTTGACGGTGTTTCCTTTTGAAGATACAGTTTCAGTCGTTCTAATTTGAGTAGAACTGTGTGGAAATAACTTTGAAATAACTTTAGGAATAACTTAGAAATAACTTTGGTTTTAGTGTAGAAAAGTTAATGTATGAAGTAAGTTTATTTAGCAAATAACTTGTTTGTGAAGAGTCTTGTGCAAAAGTGTCTGTATGGGAAACTAAATACACACTGTGCGTCTGTTTTAAAGAGGTGATCCTTAATGTATCTTCATACAATTCTTTTTTTTTTTTTTTAAGGGTGTAATTAATAAAGTAGCCCCCAGTCATATTGGCTGTCTGATACACGGATGCTTCAATGCTTCTATCCCTAAACCTGAACAAATGTCAGTTGTACAGTGGCAAGAGTTGGGGTTAAAAATAGGGGATGAATTGAAATTTCAAGTATTGCACTTAGATTCTGATGCAGCTGGAGTGTTCTTCATTCGTGGAGGACTGACTAAAACCAGGTATTGTGCCATACTAGGAGTATTTTTCTTAACTGTTTGATTTAATAGATTTGTTACCAACTAAATGATTTGGATTCATGTCTTAATCTTTAAACTGTCTTGTTTTCACACAAACCCATGTCTATATCTAGCCTGTGTTATCTTAAAGTAAACATTCTTGTGTTGAGGACTTGCCTAGAAATTTTCTCTCAAAAATAAATGTTTTGAGCTTTAAAAATCTAAGTGTGCTGACCTGTGAACTATTGATTGCATGGTTGGTATGTGTTCAAAAATAACATCTTTGCTGTCTAGCATAGCTTTGGTTTTGAATATGCCTAAGTTCTTCAAGTAAAAATGTTCTGTTTTCTGAATATGTTTATGCTGGTATTTCCACAAACACACATAAGTAGATATATATAGATGGTTTAAATGCTTCTGRAAAAATAAGACTATACTTGAATTCAAAAATGACATGAGAAAACGCATCAATTTTTCTCCTGTAACTTGTGCTTGTAGAGAGACAGTAGAWTTTCAGAGCAGCTTGCTAGAAAAATCTTAAGAGTGACACCTGTTTAAGAGAGAGACAATTTTTTTTAAGGGTCATTTGGTGAGCAGTTGTTTCTACCAATGTGGTTATGCTTGTATCTAAAAGTACAATATAAAGATTACTGAGGCAATAATAATGCTTTTGGAGATCAGTGGATCTTTTTTTTTGATCTGGAAGGATTCTCTGTGTGTTTTAGTGAATTCAGGATGAAACTTACAGGCTTTGTCCCCTGTGCTTCAAGGAGAATCTCCTCCTCTACAGTACTAACTTAATTCTTTCCTTACTTGTCTTCTGGACATTTCCTCCCCCCCCCCCCCAACTCTACCAGTATCATCTAACCATGTAGACTTTCCCAAGGCATTTGCTTTGATAAAAACAGCAATATATGATTTTGGAGGTCATTGTGTGCAAGTTTGTGGATAGCTTAAAGCTCTACTGCACAGTGTGGAAGTATGTATAAATATATAATCTGTGAGTTACTGGATAGAATAGTAGAAGGAAAAAAGTATCAAAATGGTATTGATTCTGCAATAAGAAAGAGCGGTAATGCAAATTAAGCTAAAAATATTAACTGGCTTTAAGTTTTGTAGCTAGAGTATCATGTTCTCCATTCATTTGTAGCAAATCTCTTATGTGTCTGGTGGAAGTACTGTGTTTTAGCACAGCCTGACATTTCACTGTGTGAGGTGCCCTTAGATACCTCTATTTTGGCTTATTTTCTATGTTTCTCTACAGTTTGCAGCCCAAAAGATCTGAGACAGTCACTGATGGTACAAATGGAGATGAAATTCAAAAGCTTGAACACAACAAAAATGGTTTGATTGACTCTGGGGGAGAAAATGTCACAGAGGAACCTCTAGGTGATACAGATAATACTGGGAGGGCAAATACAGAAGAACAAACAGTTGATGCTGTGAATGGAATATGTGATGATAAAAACAAGAAGAAGAAAAAAAAAAAGCATAAGCAAGAAGAACAGGAGCATGTATTGCCTACCAGTGACTCTAGTGGTTACCAAAGTGACCATAAAAAGTCCAAAAAAAGAAAAGGAAGCATTGTGATGAAGTTGAAGAAATAGAATTATCTCAACTGTCACGAGAACCCAAAGCTAAAAAGAAAAAGGACTAAAGTCTGAAGTGCCCTTCTTGAATAAGTTTTCATACATTTTTGGTAAACTTCAAATAAAACCATATTTTCAAAGTGTGTGTGTATTTCCTTACTAAACAACCTTCTCTGCTAGGTGGGCTTATGTTTGTGTGTATATGTGCACCAAGAACTTTTAAGGGCAGGAGCTTTTAAAGTTGTGATAGAAACAGGATAGAGATAATATCTGCCTTTCTTACTGGCTGGAAAAGTATGACACAGAAGAACTGTGAAAGTATTTACAGGAACCCGTGCACCTCTCTGTCCTCTTCTTAGTTGCAGGCATTAACCAGTAGCTGGTTATGATCTCTGCTACTCTAATCCTATGTTTGCTGTTCAGTAGCTTTATTTTTAAGAGGGGTAGACTAGTCTCTCTGTTAGAGTTCTGGGAACCATCTGAATTCCCAGGGGCTGGGAAGAGGTGCCTGTCCTCAGTTTTAAGCAGCAGAAACACCAACAAGTTTGACTATCACTTGAATATCTTTTCGTGGAAAGTCTTGTGCTTACCTGTGACTGAGGATATCTACTATGTGGAATACTTCTGGTGACAATGAGGCAAGGACATGTAGTTTCTGAATCTCGGTGGAGTTCACACACTTTTTTTTTTTTCAGGCTAAGGATGTTATGTATGTGGGAACAAAGGGAAAAACCAAGGTGCCAGTGGTCAGAACTGCAGTTTACTGTTTAATTACACTCTTCTGTCTTAGGCCTGTTTCAATGCTGAATGCCTCTGGATCTGACTTTACTCCTTTTCCTAAAGAGGCAGTTGGAACATTTTGATAGGGCTGAGAATATAACCCAGTTGTTTTGGATTAGCTCTGTGATAGGGGTCCAAACTATCTTACTTTGGTGATTAAACATGTTCCTTAATGCAGGCTTATATCATTGCTGCTGAAGCTAATGTCCTGAAAAAGCAAACCTCTTTCAAGTAACTTATGCATATTTTTATTATGATTTTAGAAATTAGCTGCAAATACCTGTAAAGCGTGCAGACTCACTTAAAGGTTAAGCAAACCATGAATGTCTTAAATCTTTCAAAACAAAGCTTCAGTTTGGCAGTACTTTAGGTGGAAAAATGGTTGGATAACTTGATTAGGAAAAAATAGGGAAGAGATGAGAAGATTGGTTTAATCCAGTGTAATGGAATACTATTTACTCAGTGATTATAATTGCAGTGAGATATAGACTGATAATGCTGTTGGTAATGTGACATACTTTGAAAAAATTTTCATTTATTCGTATAAAACTCATTAACTTTGCAGGGTGTGAGATTTTTTTTAACTGTTAAAGTGCAACTCCAACTTTTTGTTCTAGCTCTAACTTTCAAATGTTGGTCTCTGGAACAACAGGTGCCTATTGTCAGTATTTTCCGGACAGTTGGAATGAATGTTAATTAGAAGTTATGACAATAGAAAAATAAGATTGTCAAATGTTAGCAAATGTGGCTTTGTTAAGGACTAATTTTCCTGATGTAGGTGAACTATAGATTTTTTGAGTATCTACCAGTTCTGTTAGTTGCAGCTCTTTTCCTTTACAAAGAATTTTGAGAACTGCAGTGTGATAGGGTCTAGGCTAATTCTTTAATGAAGGTAGGAGGCAATGATTACTGTTTTACCTACTGCAAGAAGGCACCACCAGCTGTTCTGAAGCTTTGTAAGTAAACAGCATATTTGTAGAAACTTGCTAGTCATCTGCTAGTTATCAGTTATGCTGATTCTCTTAGCTCCCTTTGCTAGATTTATATACAGTGTCTAGTAACAGATCCGTTCACGTTGAACATGTTCTGGATTTAAAACCCTTGTTTTAGGACTCAATTTGTACTATGTTAAAGACACTTAAGTTAAAACTCCAAACTTGCTGAGACAAGTCTAAGTTTCTGTCTTCCAGACTTGATGGCATGGCAATACATAATAAAACTTTTTTTAGGTACTATAATACCATACCATAACTAAGTTAAGAGGTTTTTTTGGAGACCTTTAAGGCAAGTTTAAATACATGTTTAAGGACAGCAGTAACTTCAATGTATTGTTCTCTTTTACTTTGGAAAGTCTTGCATTTCAGCATACTTGATCTTGAAACAAATTTCTTGCATGCAGGATAGACTTGAGATGAACATGATTGTCCCTGTTGCATTCCTACATGTAACGATAGCAATGCTTAGACTAGAAGCATTTTCATTGGTGTCTCCTTGGACTGTGCATTCTTCCTTTTAAATATTTTTCACAGCAAAGGTCAGATAATATATTTGTTACTAAATGTATCTGTTATAATGTGCTTCAAGGTCAACTGAGGACAGTATGCTGGTGTATTAAGTGTTGCAGAGAATAGTTTAAAAAGAAAAAATCCCACCCTGAAGGGCTTGAAGTCTTAACTATACAGGACAGACTGAGGTTTGGACATAATCACAGAGACACACAGAATCACAGAATGGTTGAGGTTGGAAGGGACCTCAGGAGATCATCTAGTCCAACCCCCCTGCTCAAGCAGGGTCACCTAGAGCACRTTGCACAGGATTGCATCCAGGCGTGTTTTGAGTATCTCCAGAGAAGGAGACTCCACAGCCTCTCTGGGCAACCTGTTCCAGTGCTCTGTCACCCTCACAGCGAAAAAGTTTTTCCTCATGTTCAGATGGAATTGTCTGTGTTTCAGTTTGTGGCCGTTGCCTTGCGTCCTGTCGCTGGGCACCACTGAAAAGAGTCTGGTCCCATCCTCTCGACACCCTCCCTTCAGATACTTGTACACGTTGATAAGATCTCCTCTCAGCCTTCTCTTCTCTAGACTAAACAGGCCCAGCTCTCTCAGTCTTTCCTCATAAGAGAGATGCTCCAGTCCCCTAATCATCTTTGTAGCTCTTCACTGCACTTGCTCCAGTAGTGCCACATCCCTCTTGTACTGGGGAGCCCAGAACTGGATGCAGTACTCCAGATGTGGCCTCACCAGGGCTGAGTAGAGGGGGAGAATCACCTCCCTCGACCTGCTGGCAACACTCTTCCTGATGCAGGAACCCAGGATACCATTGGCCTTCTTGGCCACAAGGGCACATTGCTGCCTCATGGTTAACTTGTTGTCCACCAGCACTCCCAGGTCCTTCTCTGCAGAGCTGCTTTCCAGCAGGTCAACCCCCCAACCCCAGTAACCCTGTACTGGTGCATGGGGTTATTCCTCCCCAGGTGCAGGACCCTGCACTTGCCTTTGTTGAACTTCATGAGGTTCCTCTCTGCCCAACTCTCCAGCCTGTCCAGGTCTCTCTGAATGGCAGCACAGCCCTCTGGTGTATCCGCCACTCCTCCCAGTTTCATATCGTTGGCAAACTTGCTGAGGGTGCACTCTGTGTCTTCATCCAGGTCATTGATGAAGAAGTTGAACAAGACTGGACCCAGGACTGACCCCTGGGGGACACCGCTAGCTACAGGCCTCCAACTAGACTCTGCACCGCTGATCACAGCTCTCTGAGCTCTGCCATTCAGCCAGTTCTCAATCCACCTCACTGTCCRCTCATCYARMCCACAMTTCCTGAGCTTGCCTRTGMRGATGTTAKGGGAGACAGTGTCAAAAGCCTTGCTGAAGTCAAGGTAGACAACATCCACTGCTCTCCCCTCATTTACCCAGCCAGTCATTCCATCACAGAAGGCTATCAGATTGGTTAAGCATGATTTCCCCTTGGTGAAGCCAATGCTGACTACTCCTGATCACCTTCTTTTCCTCCACATGCTTGGAGATGGCCTCCAGGATGAGCTGCTCCATCACCTTTCTGGGGATGCAGGTGAGGCTGACTGGCCTGTAGTTCCCTGGGTCCTCCTTCTTGCCCTTTTTGAAGACTGGGGTGACATTGGCTTTCTTCCAGTCTTCAGGCACCTCTCCTGTCCTCCATGACCTTTCAAAGATGATGCAGAGTGGCTTAGCAATAACGTCCGCCAGCTCCCTCAGCACTCGTGGGTGCATCCCATCGGGGCCCATGGATCTGTGGGTGTCAGGTTTGCCTAAATGATCTCTAACCCAATTCTCCTCCACCAAGGGAAAGTCTTCCTCTCTCCAGAC